>NW_028148795.1:20000-22500 GCF_965112155.1 Podarcis liolepis | reverse complement strand
AATATCTTTCTGCCACCTCTTAAAACAATCCATCTTGTCCAGAATCTGCAAGGCTTGAAACAAAAATAACATTCTAGGCAATACATTCATCTTAATCACTGCAATTCGGCCTAACATTGACAATTTCAAATTTGACCATATTTCTAGATCTTTTTTAATTTCTGACCAGCATTTTTCATAATTGTCCTTATACAAGTTCAAATTTTTTGATGTCAAATAAACCCCTAGGTATTTCACCTTCTTAACCAGTGTCAATCCTGTCTCTTCTTGAAATTTCTCCTTCTCCGCGGCTGTTAAATTTTTTTCTAAGACTTTAGTTTTTTGTTTGTTCAGTTTAAATCCAGCTACCTGGCCAAATTGTTGAATTATCTCCAGCACCCTTTTTGTACTAGTGTCAGGCTCTTGTAGAGTCAATACTAAGTCATCTGCAAATGCCCTTAACTTATAATGTTTATCTACGACCTGTACACCTTTAACCTGCTGGTCATTTCTAATCATATTCAGCAACACCTCCAGAACTGAAATAAAAAGCAATGCGGAAATTGGGAATCCCTGTCGTGTTCCTTTTTCTATCCTAAGTTCCTCAGTTACCACATTATTTACAATTAGCTTGGCTTTTTGTTCAGAGTATATCGCACCCAAACCATTCTCAAATCCTTGGCCTACCCCCATCCCATGAAGATTCTTTTTCATAAAACTCCAAGAAATGTTGTCAAAGGCTTTCTCCGCATCCACAAAAATCAGCACTGCTTTAGTATTAATTTTCACCTCTAGCAATTCCAAAATGTCTATTATATTCCTTACATTGTCTGATAGGTGTCTTTTTGGGAGAAAGCCTGCTTGGTCCTTATGAATCTTCTCCATCAACACTCTTTTAAATCTTTTTGCCAAAATGTCTGCAAAAATTTTGTAATCCACATTAGGGGTAGGGGTAGGGTTAGGGTTAGGGTTAGGGTTAGGGTTAGGGTTAGGGTTAGGGTTAGGGTTAGAGTTAGGGTTAGGGTTAGGGTTAGGGTTAGGGTTAGGGTTAGGGTTAGGGTTAGGGTTAGGGTTAGGGTTAGGGCTAGAGGTAGGTTTAGGGGTAGGGGTAGGGGTAGGGTTTAGGTTAGGTTAGGGTAGGGGTAGGGTTTAGGTTAGGTTAGGGTAGGTATTGGTGGGACGATAGACCAGAGGAGCAGTGGCGCAGAAAGTGGCTGGAGGGTCCAGGACGAGCAACGTCCCCAGAAGGAAACGAGGGAGAGACGGACATGGACGTATTCGGGGACAACCCGGGTTTCGAGCACGGCGGCACAGAGATGGAAGCGGAGGTGACCGTCGTCGACGAGAGCAGGGAGGAAGAACCGGAAGCCTTCAGATGGAGGCCCGCCACGGGAAGCGAACTGTATCCGACATTCGTCCCCCTGACACGGCAGCACCCAGCTCCCGCACCGGAAGGAGGGGAGGGGGGAAGAGGGGGCTTCGAGGGGGGATGGATGTCAGGGGTTCAGGAGCAGAGGCAAGGGCAAGGGAGGAAACAGAGAGCGAGGGGGAGGAGGCAGAAGAAAAGATGAGTGATGACGACGACCCGAGATCTCCGAGTCTTTCCAGTGAATCAGAAAATTCACAGAAAGGAGCACCAGTGGCCAGGGCAAGGGGGGAGCCTAGGGGGACACCCCAGGAAGAAAGGGCCAGAGGGGGCTCAGAGGGGAGCAGTTGGAAGTCGGGACCAGCGTCACCAACAGAGAGCAGGGGAGAGGAAGGGCGCCAGGTGTCACGCGCTGGTAGCTCACAACAGGAGGGAGGGCACGAGTCAGGAGTGGCCACACCTCCATCGGGGAGCGAAGAAACGGTCAGACGGAAAGTGGAAGGTTGGGCGCGCGCGCCAAGTTCAAATGCACAGGAAGGTGGCGCAGTAAGCAGCCCGGAAAGGGAGCCAGGTCCTAAAGCCCGGCGCAAGGAGACAGGAGGGTCCGGGGGGTCGGCGTCAGAAGAATCCCGGAAGGAAGAGACCCCGGGGGGCAGAGGGACCCAGAGAAGAACAGTCAGGCGGAAAAGGTGGAGTAAGGCTAGGGTATTAAGTTGGTGTACAGGGGGCGGAGACTCAGACGGAGCTTCGCCGGTCTAACCCTGAAGACGTAGAGCTGCGCGCAGCAGCTTGAGAATGGAAACTGTAACTCAATAAAAGACTTTTACAAGTGACCGCTGACTAGCGTGATCCTCTGTGAGCTAGGATCTGGAAGCAGCTCTGACAGTTAGGATTAGGGTTAGGGTTAGAGTTAGGGTTAGAGTTAGAGTTAGAGTTAGAGTTAGAGTTAGAGTTAGAGTTAGGGTTAGGGTTAGGGTTAGGGTTTAGGGGTTAGGGTTAGGGTTAGGGGTAGGGGTAGGGGTAGGGTTTGGGTTTGGGGTAGGGGCAGGGGTTAGCAATAGGGGTAGGGGTACGTGTAGGGGTAGGGGTTGGGTAGGGTTAGGGTTACGGTTAGAGGTAGGGTTAGGGTTAGGGTTAGGGTTACGGTTAGAGGTA
>NW_028148796.1:0-16814 GCF_965112155.1 Podarcis liolepis | reverse complement strand
GGACATAGGTGGAATGACAGAAGCTAGTTCAAGTGGTAGGACTAAGCCTGAATGTATCCTAGAAGGATTAAAGGAGAAGCTGATGCAGTGTTTATTTCATCAAGAATGATCAGTGGGCCCAGTAGACAATTCTCCAATAAATAAATAAATAACTACTTACTTGGCAGTAAATGAAGAGATTTTGGGTTTTTCCGTAAATTCATGCATTCTGAAGTTTCCTTGCGTAACGGATATAAATTCACCAATGATCATGTCTGCTGGAGGACCGAATGAATTGGTTTGAAATGTTTGTCTCAATCTGCTTGTGGAGGAGTTCAAATACTTGCTAGAAGAACAATGCAGCTCCAACAGCAGGAAAAGCAGGTGGAGCGCTAACCATTTTTGTGCTGAACTGCAGCTGGAGGTCATCATGTTTCCATTTAGTTATCAACAGCATTTCAGTCTTGGCTAAAGTTATAGGGAAACTTGGCTGCAAGGAGCTATGCACCAGCCCCAAATCCACCTCCCTAACTGGATTCATGTAGGTTGATAGGACAGGTGCCTAAATAGACTACAACACAGGGTCCTCACATTTGGAAAGGGCTGTTTCTGTGGCTGTTATTGTGCCTGGCATCTGATTTCCGATATGACATTTAGAAGTAGTGATGCTGATCGATAATTATAAAAAATTACAGGGTGGGGGATCTGTTTTGCTAAAGTCCTCAAGTCTCAGAACAAGCAAAGTGCTATGTCAGTGTCATCCCACTACAGCCCAATTTCTGCTCCCTTGTGAAGCAGTGCCTCTCATGTATGGTATAACTTTCTGAATTGATTCAATTTGAGACTTGGCCAGGGTATAGAAAGAGGGTTGGGAAGGTCCATATCCCTTCTTCTGATCCAGACCATCATCCCTTCTCTCCAATTACTGTCAATCGTGCTCCGTGGTGTATCAAAGGGAGGTTTCCCCCATGCAACTTGGGCTTTTGAAAACTTTATCCCTTATGTATCTCAGCTGAGCTCTGCTAGTGAGCAAGAGCCATTCACTCTAAGCCATATGTTTAAACTCTTCCTCAAAACAGCTTCCCAGGTAGCCCTGTCATTCTTCAACCTCCATCAGATGCTGTCCTACATGTGATTCCTGTCTCTCCCCACAGAAACCTAAACATAGTTTGCATTGGGTCCCCCGATAGTATTAGATTGTAACTCCCATCATCTCTGGTCACTGCCCATGCTTGCTGGGGATGAAGAGTAGTGAAGAAAAGATCTGTTCCATGGATACTACTGTCCTGGGACCTTCAACCTATTTACATTTCATGTGTTTGAGCAGGTAGTCTGTAAGCTAAGACACATCTCATTCCTAATTCCTAGGTCCGGCGAGAGTTAAAATTGAAGCAAGAATTCATATTTTCTAAAGTCAGATTAGGTAATGGGTTAAAATAAAAATGGTATGAGCTTTCGTGTGCATGAAGAAGTGTGCATGCACACGAAAGCTCATAACAAGAACTAACTTAGTTGGTCTTTAAGGTGCTACTGGAAGGATTTTTTTTATTTTGACTATGGCAGACCAACACGGCTACCTATCTGTAACTAGGTAATGGGTTATTAAGGAAACAAAGGGAATGGCTCTGTGTGAGACAGCAAAGGTGTGGGCCTCCCTCTTTCAACTCTAGGGTAGTTAGAAAGACAAACACAGAGTTGAGAGTTATGTGAGCTGGAGACTGGAAGCAAAGTTGCATGCTTTTAAAAAAAATAATATTTATTACTTTTAAACCCTACAAAAAAGAGAGAGGAAAAGAAAAAAGAAAAGCAAAAGAAAAGCAAAAGAAAAAACAATACAATACAATATATAAACAATACACAACACAACACAACATTAACATTAACACATTAAACAAAACGAGAACAAAAACAGTTCAAAAAACACACATCATACCATCTCAATATCCTCTCTTTCATTCCCTTGTTTCATCAACCTCCTCCCACCTCCCTTTTTGTATTCCATTTCTATTAATTATTTCAGCAAATCCTTTCCATCTTTCTCTGTTTTCTGTCATGTGATTATCTTAACATATTTTAACCTTATTTTCCATTAATACTATAATACTTATTTATGCTTAATTCCTTAAAACATTTCTACTAAAGCCATATAATTCCCTTCCAACATTTTTCTAACACTCATTAATTTTACATTATTTCCGTATATAGATTTTAAACTTTTACAATATTCTTCCACCGTCTCTTCTCCCTGGTCTCAGATTCTGCCAGTCATTTCCGTCAATTCCATATAGTCCATCAACCTGGTGATCTTCTGTCCGAGGCTCTTAACTCTTTTCCAAGTCCCTTCTGCATTTCTTCTTCATATTTATACATGCACTTTACTTTGTCTTCTCCTGATCTTGTTCTTATTTTCCTTCCTTTGATGCTGAAAAGTAGATATCGGGGAAATTCCCATCTAGCAATGTTTTTATTCCTTCTCGACAAGTCAGCCAAATCTCCATAGTTAAAACTAGAATTCAAAAGATATTTCCAATCGTATTTCAAAGTTCCTCCAAGTCTGGCGGTCCCCACAACTCCAGTCTCCTCCTGACCCAAGTCCAGGTCCCAAAGGTCAATAAATCCCTGCATGAAGGGATCTATCCAACTTTCCTTATCCAGTCCAAGCGGGGCTCCAATCCTCAAAGTCTGACTTTCTCTAAATTCAGTCTTAAAAGGCATCATCTTATTTTCATCAAATTGCATCTGTAAGGCTGGAGCTCTTTCCCTCTCCACTTGTGCAACTTTAGGTTCCACAACAACAACCTTCTCCCCCGCGTTCTCCTCAATTTGCCATGTCAAAATAGATCCCTGTATCGATGCCTGCATAATTTCTGTATTAATATTCACTTTTGTCCCAAATTAGTCACTTTTTGTTCCAAATTATCAATTTTTATAGTCCTCGCATCCGTCTTTCCAGTGAATCGTTAATCTTACATAATGCAACCACTAAGGCTTCTTCTGTCAACATTCTTAACGGTCCAAGGTCAATCCCAGATTCTCACAGTTTTATCTTGCAGCTGGAAATTTCCCCAGCTCAGCTCATGTAACAATTTCAAAGGCTGCCTCTAGGGGGAAACAATTTCTTTTTGTATCAATCCTTTTAAGCACAGTTCAAACAATAAAGTTAGTTTCAATTTTCAATTACTTTTACTCCTTTTTAAACGCAGAAGGAGACAATGGAAAAAATGTATTTCTCTTCTTTAACTTAACTGTCAACAAACGATCTATTCACAGTCAATGAGCATATCCAAAACTTCAGTCTTACTGGCAGCCCGTTTCCACGTTCCGAACGGTGGTAATTTGACTTTCTTCACTCTCTCCTGCAGGGTTACGCGATCTAAAATTTCCCCCCTCTTCTCCTGCTTCCAAGGGGGGTTTGATGATTTAACCGATGGAAGTCTAATCCTTTATGAAAGACTTTTCAAGACTTTAGCTTGCAGCCTCTTTGCTTCAGTCTATTTACAAAAGGGGAAGGCGGACTTCCTGTTTGAAACCTCCCTATTTCGGTGCCAAATTAAGACATTTAAAAATCCAATTTTCCGTTCTACTCACGGGTAGTTGTTTTAAGATCAAATTGTCCACAGGAAAAAGTCAGCGCTCTCCGGCAATAGCAATGCGGCTTCACTCCGTGGAAGAAGCAGTCAATTCGAAGCACCGCGCCACTCACCCCACGTCGCTCCGGATCCCCGAAACCGAGTTTCCCCGCGAGTAGGGGAGGCGCAAAAGGTGCCAGCCGAATCCCACTTTCACAGGCTTCTCCCGCCTGTGATTTTTGGTGGGTCCCCGCCTCCGCCGTGGCGGCCAGACCCTAATTTCCACGAAGCAGATTCCTCCCGATCAGAGGAGTTCAGCCATTACCGGAGGCGCTAACCCGGAAGTCGCAAATTTGCATGCTGGGAAGGCAGAGAGGCAAAGCGGTGCTTGATTTCTGTTTGAATCCAAGGGTGTGGCTATGAGAGAAAGAAGGCCTTCTTGGGGTGTTAATGCTCTGAACCCCTCCAGGTTGTTTATGTGTGTAAATAAACCATATATAATAAAGACACGACAGTCTCTGCTGTCATTCATTCCAAAGGAAACGCGTTTGGAATCCTTGGAATCTCACAATGCTAGGAGATGGGGATGGCATGCAGCAATATGTAATGAAGTTGCCAGGTGAGCTTCCCTGGATAGAGAATTCCACAAGTGGGGAGCCACCACAGAAAAGGCCCACTATTTTGTTGCCACTCTCTGAGGCACAAAAAAGGGCCTCGGATGATGATCACAGCATCTGAATTGGTTTAAATAAACAGAGAGGTCCTTCAGGTTCTGCAGTCCTGAGCCCTTCAAGGCTTTACAGGTCAAAACCAGCACTTTGAGATGTACCTGGAAAGTAATCTGCAACTAGTGCAGTTGGGCCAGGATTGGTGTTACAGTATATGCTTAAAATGTCTTGCCCCAGTAAAGAACCTAGTCATGAATTTCTGCACTAGCTGAAGATTCTGAATGTCTTTCGAGGAAGCCCTAGGTATAACACATTGCAATAATCCAACCTAGAGGTTCCAGGAGGATAGGAAAAAAGAAGTTTAATAGAATCATAGAATTGTTGGAAGGGACCCTGAGGATCATCTAGTCCAACCACCTGCATCCTACACGGGTGTCAGGAGTGCATGCAGGAGCCAGGCAGTGTAACTCAGTGTTTCCCAACCTTTTTTGGGCAAAGGCACACTTGTTTCATGAAAAAAATCTCGAGGCACACCACCATTACAGCCCCGTGACGTCAGCGCGCAGCGTCACGCCGGGAGGGACATGAATTGCTAGCAAATTACATAATCACCTCCTTGAGGGCTGGCTCATCTTCTCCGAAGGCAGAACCCCATTAATTAACAGCACAGACTCACACCATAGCCAAGACGAGGGGGGAAAACCTCAGTCATGCACAGTCATGCACATGTGGGGGCTAAATGAGGACGAAGACCGGGCAGAGAGCAGGGCTCAAATCACCCCACCTGGCCAGGACAATCCCTGGGTGCTCCCTTGGGCCACTTGCCTGACCCACCTCGCAGGGCTGTTGTTGCGAGGATAACACGGGGAGAACCACGCGCGCCCCCGGGAGCTCCTTGGAGGAGAAAGCGGGCGATGAATGCAATGCACGAAATATATGAGAGGCGACCAGGTTTTGCAGGTGAGGGGCCCCCGCCAGCCTCCGCTTCCAACACCCGGCTCAACGACGCCGAAGTTTCCCCCCGGGCTCGGCTCGGGGAGCAGCGCTGCTCCCCCCCGGCTCCCCTTCGCCCTCCCGGCTCTCTCTGCCGCCCACTGGGGACCCCCCTCACCTGCCAGGTCCGGAGTGCCGGTGGAAGTTGCATGCATGCATGCAGGGCGCCGCGTTGCCATTGCATTGCACTGCACTCCATGCAACGCCTGCACGCATGCATTGCCTTGCACGCCCGCCAAGGGGCCTCCCTGCGGTCCGATGCGTCCCCTCCGGCGCGGATGCAGCATTGCAAAAATAACCCCCCCCGACGCAGCCCTACCTGGGGGGGCAGCCTCCGCCTCCGCCGCTCCGCCTCCGCGGGGATCCCCGGGCTCCATCCTGCCACCCGATCTCCGCGGGGGTGCAGGCAGGCTGCGCGGGGTCTGCGCGGAAGAGCCCCTGCCCGCCTGGCCGCCGCCGCCGCGCTCATTCCATGGCCGGGAGAAGAGTGCTTCAAACAAAACGCCCGGCCCGCCAGGCCACGCTGGGAAACGTGGTTCGCGCACCCTGCGCGGGCGCGGAGCCCAAGGGCGAGGGGACTACGGATCCCGGCAGCCCCCGCGCCGGGGACGGAGGGGGAGAGGCCGGATGCAGGGATGGAGGGACGGGTGGGCGAGCGAGTGAGTGAGTGGCAGCCGCCAAGCCTTGGCCGAGAGCCAGGAAGGGCCTCCCTGGAGGAGGAGGAGGAGGGAGGCGCAGAGCGGGAGGGAGGGAGGGAACCCCAGGGGTCATCTAGTGACCGTGCCCCAATCGAAAATTTGACTTTTAAAAAAAAAATCTTTCGAATTTTTTAATTTTTCCCGCGGCACACCAGGCAACATCTCGCGGCACACTAGTGCGCCGCGGAACAGTGGTTGGGAAACACTGGTGTAACTGCTAGGGCCTCACAGGACTGGGGCCTTCCTGAGTTTGGCCTGGACTCTTGGCTTCCTGACCCCTGGACTGCTGATTCCTGCTTCCTGACCTCTACCCGGTCCCGATGCACCAAGCCGGGACTCCAACTGCCTGTAACCCGGACTGTGACAATGGGGATCAAACCTGCAACCTTAGTGCTATCAGCACCACAGTCTAAGCAACTGAGTTATCCAGGCTGATAAAGTTAGGATATCCTTGTCCAGATAGGGCTGCAGCTGGGCCCCCAGCCAAAGGTGATGCAAGGCACTCCATGCCATCAAGGCCACCTGAGCCTCAAATGACAGCAATGAATCAAGAAGTACCCCTGCTCCTTCAGAGGATGTTTTTGGAAAATATGTTTTGTTATAACTTTGAATAAAATAAAAATAAAAAAGACATTTGTTGACTTGAGTAAAATCGTCACTTATTTGCAAACTTAAGTGTCTGTGATTTATTCTAGCTTCAGTATTTTTATGGGGAATATCTGTTTAAAGCTGAATGAGGGCAGATGCAAATCAAACCAAATGTTAATGTGCTTGGAGCAATCCCCATTGTGCCAACTCTGCAAAGAGAGAGTGTGAATTTCTCTTCCAAACCTCCCTCTCTAATATGCCAGAGAGCTCTTAAGAGGACACAACTGTGCTCTTAACTGTGCTGTATACCTGGAATATTGGTACAATCATGGAACCCATGAACAATATTTGAACGTTGTGATTATGTAACATGAATTTAATGAACAAATATATAAACAAAAGGAAAATAAGGATTGCATTTAAAAATGAACGGATATTGAAAACATTAGCCACAACCTGACCTGAGGAAGGCCTGACCTGGATTTGGGCCTGAATCAATTCTCATGTTTCTCCACACAGACAACACCCTGGAGAAGTAGATCACAGTAAGTAACAGCACTGCACATTCTGCTCAGCAGCAGGTGAGCAGAGGGGTAATTTTCCTTACTTGGCCTGTGTGTGTCTTTTGAGGGTATAGAAATGCAGGCCAAAAATGCAAATATTTAGCAAAGTTTACAAAAGAAGCAAATATTCCCCATGGCCCCAGCTTAATGTGTAGTGATGAGTGTGTTGTCCAAGGCCCTGGGAAACTAGGGTTGAAATCCCCATTCAGCCATGGGGAAGATGGCATCTCTAAAATCTAAGCTTCTTCACAGAGTTTTTGAGAAAACAATAGCAAGAGAGGGAGAGTTATGTACTCCTTGGATGGCATAGAAGATGGAACATACAAACAAAGAAATGATGATCAAAATAAAAGCAAAGGAAATAACATCTCCTTGCCAGAACATAAGGTACCTGGCTAACGGCATCTCTTTCACCCTCTCAACTATGGTCATCCTTCTTCCTTACTAACCTCTCTTTACTGTTCATCTCAGGTCTAAGTATAATGATGTAGATTTTGGGGAGGAAAATGCAACCCAATAAGCCAGCAGTAGAGGCCAAGATGGAGAAGATCTCCACAGCCACCATGTATTTCCCTTTGGTGCTCAGATAAGTGGGGACAAAGGACAGCCAAACACTGCAGAAGACCAGCATGCTGAAGGTAATCAACTTGGCTTCATTGAAAGTATCAGGCAACTTCCTGGCCAAGAAAGCCACAGAGAAGCTCACAATGGCCAAAAGACCCATGTAGCCGAGAATAAGGTGGAACATGATGTCAGAGCCTTCATTGCACTGCACTATGATCTGCCCATCCTGGGAGTGCAGGTCAAACTCTGGGAATGGGGGAGAGGATGCCAGCCACCCAAGACAGATGCCAGCTTGAATGAGAGAGCAGAAGGTGATAAGGGATCCTGCCAACCTCTTCCCAAGCCATTTCCTCAGGCTGTTCCCAGGCTTGGTCACCATGAATGCCAGAACCACAGTGAGGGTTTTGGCTAACACACAAGCAACAGCAATGGAGAAGACGATGCCAAAGACGGTTTGCCTCAAGACACAGGTCACCTTTGTAGGCCTGCCAATGAATAAGAAGGAGCAGAGAAAGCAGAGAAGCAGAGAAGAGAGCAAGGTGCAGGTGATGCCCCAGTTGTTGGCTTTGACAATGGGAGTGTTCCAGTGCAGACCAAAGGTCCCCATCACAACAACTGTGACCAGAGAAAGCAGGAGAGCCAAGGAGGCCAGAATTGCCCCCAAGGGCTCCTCATAGGATAGGTAGCTTATTTTTTTCGGAATACATTGGTCCTGAAAGGCATTTGGGTAGTGATCATCGGGGCATTTCTCACATTGATCTGCATCTGAAAGTGAGAAGCATGCTTTTAGCATTTCATGAAGCAATACTTATTAATCTTGATACCATCTGTTATGCTGTACACAAACCATATTACTGAGCTGATGAACCAAAGTCTACTTTCACAACTAAGTGATGGTTCCTCCATGAGCATCTCAGCTGTACTAATCAATCCATTCATATTTATCTGTCATGGTTAGAGTATACTGATTGATTTCAGTCTTTTCCCCTTAAACATGCCTATCTCTGCATCCAGCCCCATGTCTTTGCATTTCAAGGCTTGCAGCCCAAGTGTTTATATTTTACATTTTCCATAATTGAATTTGGGAGTGGATGAAACAGCCAGGTAGCCTGCCATTTGCTCACTGGGAAAATCTATATTTGACAAGAAATAACTGTTCCCAAGGACTGAAACTGTGTGGATACAATAGAGAAAATTATTCACTAGTTGTGAATCACAGAAGATGAAAATCTGTTGGCTGCAGGTTCAATGCTGACAAAAAGGGAATCTATGGAATGCAATCCTAATTATTTCTTCCCAGATGTATGTCATCCTGATTTCAATGGTGGTTACTCCCATGTGGACGTTATTTCACACAATATTCTCTTGAATGGCTATCCACAGGGGAGGAGAGAGGCAAGGACTTTATGTATCAGTAACATATTAACACATGTGCTTGGAATCTATGAAAGAAAATAAGCAGACATAATAAGACTAAGAAATGAATGTCTTTGTTGGATAGGACGATTGGAATTCCAGTTGACTTGGGTTCCTTCACTTACCCTTCTGGACTGAAATCCTCCCTTTAGGGCACTGAACACAGTCATAGCAACAGATTTGCTTTCCCTGCTGTGGAAACATACTCTGTCCAGGGTGGCAGCTTTCAACACAGGTGGAAATGGGCACCATCTAATGGTAATGACAAACAAGGGACTTTGAATGGAATAAATCTTATTGTCGTCTATGTCCGCTTTGCAGCAGAAAGGTCACAGGACTGAAATTAGAGGATGGCTGTCAAGTATTTTCTCCCTGGGCAAGCATCAGGCCCCCCAATAAAGATGCTTTGTGCTGTCACTTAACCATTTGGCCAGCCCAGCACATGTCTGAATGGCAAAGAGAAGCTTGTGCCAACCTTCTCCCTCTTGATTGATTGATTCCTCATAACCCAATGCTGATTCCCTCCTGGAGGGAGAGCAGAGCTGAAATAAGGAGCTGGCAGCAGATGCTGCTTCTCCTTCTTACCAAATGTACTTGAACTTTCAGATTAAACTATGCAATGCAGGTAGGTGTTACTTACATTGCTAATACATCTTACATAGATTTTAATCTATGATAAATACTGTTACAGACTGACAGCAGCACAAGAGAACATTCCTGCTGCTCTAACTGTTTAGACTGCTCATAACTGCCAGAGCTGTAGAAATTGACATAACTATTCCCTCTTAAAATGTACAGGGTTTTTTCTGGGGGGCTATTGGGTTTTTTATTTTCATTATGCATTATGTATGTATTCATTATGTATTTTGTGGTTTTATACGTTGATCTTATTCTGGGAACCATCCTGAGACCTCTGGGTATAGGGCGGTATAGAAATTCAATCCATCAATCAATCAACTACCTCAGGCCTATGACAGCACAGCGTTCAATAGCCTTCTGAGCATTAGCCTTTTCCTTAGCATGGATGCTTTCATCCCCAAAATAGGGTCTTACTATCACATGTGGTGGACCTGCATAATTTTAAGAGAATTTTGCAATAACATATATGACGAATTTAAGAAATTATTTAAACTTACAATGAAAAAAAAGGCCGGAGATTTTCCTATTAGGAATATTGCCAATAGAAATCAAGCAAAACACAAGACCACTGTTTATGTACGCAATCATGGCTGCAAGAATACTTGTAGCCAGAAGTTGGAAATGTGAAACAATACCAACAATAACAGATTGACAAACACTCATGACCGATGTAATGGTTCTAGGGGTTGCTCGTGCGTAAGCAGGTGCCTATCTCCCTGGCTGGGTGCAAACACCTGGCTGGGCTGCCAAAGTGAACCTCTTCTGTCTGGGCAGCCACTGACCCGTGGCTGACTCAATCGCTGGCAGAATCCGTGAGTGGGCCTTTCTTAAACTTCTTCCAGCAAAGAAGTTCTTTGATGCCTAGTCTCCGCCTACCCTCTCTGCGCGAAAGCCTTCTGTGCAGGGAGGGCGTGGGCAACGGAGGACCCCTACTCTCCCCGCTGGTCCCAGGCAAGGAGTCATGGGACCGCCTCACCACTTCCCCCACCTGCCCCCCTTCTCCACTGGTGCTACACTGATTCTCTTCCCCAGAAGATGGGCTGCTCCTCCCGATCCCTGGACGCTCTCTGGAATCCCTCTGGCTTTTGCGCTCCCCCTCCAGTACTGATGGCAATTCCCTGACAACCGAATATTTTCAATTAGCAAAGCTGATTGGAAAAATCAGGGGAGCCTTAAATCAAAAAGTATATGGAGAATGGGAAATATTTAAGGAATATATAAGACTATATTGTAAAAATGATACCATCATAGCAGAACTGAATGATATTTGTGTACAATAAATGATGGAATGAACATCTTAGAGGAATATATGGAAAAAGATATAAAACAAACTGTGCGACAAAACCAAGACACTAGAAAAAGTATAATGAGTACGATTGGAAGTCTTTTACAGAAAACTTTATTGGAAAAGACATGATGTTGTATAAATATTTGGTTTTTTTAATTGTCATTTTTCTTTTCTTGTTGCTTTGAAACCCCTTTTCGCCCTTTTTGAGGTGACTAATCCCTTTTTTCTCCTTTTTTTCTCCTTTTTTTCTCCTTTTTTTCTCCTTTTTTTCTCCTTTTTTTCTCCTTTTTTCTTTTTTGTGCTTAATTTTGTTATACTTACCTTTATTGTATGATTGTATTTTAAATTAATAAAGATTTATTTAAAAAACCAAAAACAAGAATTATGGCCAAGCCTGCATGGAGTTTGGCCTCACCATCAGCCTAATGGAGACCAACATCCTGGGACAGGATATCACCGGCACTCCATCCATCAACATTAGTGACACACACTTCAGGTGGTGGATGATTTTCTTTCTACTGTGGCTCCGCATGGTAGAGATTGTTGCCAACAATGCATTTTGGAGGAGCTTTAAACACTGGCAGATTCCTTACTCAGAAATACCTTGTTCTGAACACTGAGCTCCAAATTAGCTTCAAACTAGCTTTGGATCAACAAATTTGAACAAAAGAAACAAAAACAGTATTTTATCAGTGAGTACCAGAGCTTCGCTCCTCACAATCCTCCTTTGTAGCCATCACTACTGTTTTCCTGGATCTCTTGATCTTCTCATAAAAGATGATGGTGATGATGGAAGAGGATAAAAAAATAAAAAATGGTCACACCCACCTGCTTGAACTTGGGATTCCATGCAATGGCACTTCCATCCACTGTAAACTTTTTTCTTGGGGGGCCCTGAGGGTCCACCCTCCCCACTCGGACTCTCTGGAAGGACTCATTGGGATATGCGACCAAGTTGAGGAGATCATAGCCACCTGCCTGCTGCCCCTTCTCATCAAAAGAGATTTCTTCCCCAGCACTGTTGTTGAAGTGGATGTTCTTCAGAAAGGAGTGAAGCTAGATTGCAAGAGGAAAAAAGATACAGACTTTGTAGGCTAATACACGCTCTCTTTTCCATTTGGCAGGTGGACCTTTGGATTCTTACTACATTTTATCATATATACTTCAAAAAAATTCCCCCATTAACATGTGAAACTGCCATGTGCTGAGTCCAATCATTGGTCTCTGTAGCCCAGAACTGTCAACTCTAAATTGCCACAGTGCTATATGGCATACATTTGAGGTTTCAACCCAGTTCTTATAACAGAGGACACTTCTAGCCCTTGTGCAGCTCCAAGTAAGAGAATCCTGGGATAGATTAATTTAACAAACTTTGAATGTGCAGCTTGCAAAGCATTTGGTCTTTCACTGAGATCAAGTCCCTCCCAATGATAGAGCTCAGCATTGAAAATCCCCAAGGCCCCTCCTCCATGCCAGGGCTCAGCTGTGAAACATAGGAACCAGTAATAATAACTCCTGTGCTTCTAACATTGAGGAGAGTAAAAAAATTCCTTCCAGTAGCACCTTAAAGACCAACTAAGTTAGTTCTTGGTATGAGCTTTCTTCAGATACACTGAAACAGAAGTTGCCAGATCCTTCTCCTGGACAATGACAGTTTTCTCATGGACAATGACAGTTCTCTTTCTCAAGCTCTGGGAGGAAGACCTTTCATTGCCTACAGACAGCCACCCAATCTTAAACAACTCCTAACCCACAATAATACTACAACCAGACTTAACACAGACACTGGCACCAGAGCCTGCAATAAACCCAGATGCCAACTTTGCTGCCACATACACCCGGACAACACCATTACTGGCCCCAACAACATCACACATACCATCTCGGGACTATTCAATTGCTCATCGTCTAACATTGTGTATGCCATCAAATGCCAACAGTGTCCTTCAGCTCTCTATATTGGACAAACAGGCCAAACCTTACGCCAAAGAATAAACGGACATAAATCTGACATCAAGAATCACAAAACAGAGAGACCAGTAGGAGAACACTTCAATCTCCCAGGACATTCTATACAAGATCTCAAAGTAGCTGTTTTACTATAAAGGAATTTCAGAAATAGACTGGAAAGAGAAGCTGCTGAATTGCAACTCATTACCAAACTTAAAACCATGGAGAGACCTGGTCTGAACAGAGACATTGGATTCTTATCTCATTATACATGACTAAGCCATTTCTCACCTTCTCACCCCTTGCCTTTTCCTGTAAGACCTATTACAGTCATTAAGAGTCGTCAACAGGCTCATCTCAGCTATCTGCCAATCACCCATTCCTACCACCCTTCTGAGTAATACCCCTCCCCACCTTCTCACTATATAGAAGGATCTGGCAACTTCTGTTTCAGTGTATCTGAAGAAGTGTGCATGCACACGAAAGCTCATACCAAGAACTAACTTAATTGGTCTTTAAGGTGCTACTGGAAGGAATTTTTTATTTTGACTATGGCAGACCAACACGGCTACCTATCTGTAATTGAGGAGAGCAGTTGACAGTACCTGCCAGGGCTGAACTTTCTGCTGTCTCCATTTCTCACCCAGTACTTTCTGTTTGGTTCTTGAGGAATACATGCTATGGAGAGCATGTGCTACTGCATGGACGGCATTGTAGATGGTGTAGCTCTGGCTGGACATTTCCATTTCAAACACAGGTCCAGTGAGTTTCTCCAGCTTCTCCCTCCCAGTGCAGGGTTCCCGAGTTGTGTGAATTAGATTGTGATCTGGGAATGAACAGAGGAATGCACTGGCCCAGAACTGCTGAATGAAATACAGATTTGGCTGCCATGGATTTATGGTCTGTAGAAAGTCCTGAAACCCTGGAACTGGATTTGAATGGAGTATAAATGACAAAGTCCCATTGAAGGATACGGAAGGAAAATTGCCTCCAACCAGGACTGCAGTGAAATCCCATTGAGCTGTTGTAATCCACACCCTCTCCAGAGGGTACATAGACAAAACCTCACAGGAGACTAAAATCAGTCTCAAACCTTCTAGAGACTGACTGTCTCCATAGACAAGAGTCACATTCATTTGCTGCTGTGTGAGAGCAAACATTATTGGATTCAAATATTTTTGAAGAAGCTCAATAGGTAAATATACTGTCACTAGTGGGATCACCAGTGTCCAAGAAATGCAAAGATTATTTTGGGAAAGCCTTGGTCTCAGAGTACGAAGGAAGGTTTCTCCACTGTCATCATCTGAAACAAGGAGGCCAATCCAGTTCCACCCAAACGTCTTGAGTAGCCAAACAATGCCATCATACTGAGCTTCTTCATTGGGGACCATTTGGAAGAAGGAAGGGAAGCGCCTTTGGTCACTCAGCACTGGATCCAAGGAGCCATAGCTGAGCTAAAGGGAAAGGCATTATATTTTTAGGAATCTGAAAACCATCCATTTGTTCATAGAAATAATACTTCATTATTGTAGTGGTTAACCACCTGGTCTTACTTTTCTAAGTATACACCCGTGGGATTATTAAGTCTCAAACTAGGAGAAGTTTCTAAGCAGGAAGCTGGATGCTCCTATGATTACATGAATTGTGGCATGACCAGGTTTGGAATTATTAGTATCAGTGGCGTAACATGGGTTCTCAGCACCCGGGGCAAGGCAAGTAATTTGCGCCCCCTAACCCATGGATTTTAGCACTCGAGTCTCTTCTGCGCCCCCCAGATGTTGCGCCAGGTGCAGCAGGCCCCCCTGCACCCCCCACGCTACGCCACTGCTCCCACCACAAGTCTTCAGGACAGCCATCCGAAGGCTGGTGCGGGGATAAGGTCTCTCCGCCCCACCGCCAGGCTTCGGAGCAGCCATCCGAAGGCTGGCGGTGGGAGGAGGTCTCTCCGCCCCACCGCCAGGCTTCGGAGGAGGTCCGAGGACAGTGGGGTTCCTGCTTCCTCGAGGAGGGCCGGCCAAACGCGCCCCCCAAAATGTTGCGCACGGTGCGGCTGGCACCCCTGGCACCCCCCACGCTACGCCACTGATTAATATTATGGGTTTATCCCCCCCCCCAAATCCCAATGCAAATTGAGATGGCAGTGTTGGCAACACATAGCTAGGAGGCTTTAACATAATCATGTACCCATACCAAGTCTAATGTAGGACACAAGTGTAGAAAACATAATGTAATGGGATTGAAAGCTAACCTGGATGCTCTTTGGGGGTTTTCTGTGTATTTCTGCCCTTGTGGTTGTATCTATGTATCTACACACATACCTGTGGAATCTTGTAGGGGTTTAATATATTGGCCATCTGAAGGGAGTTTTGGGAGGTGAGCCCTCCAACGACGGCAATTAATTTATCTTCCCCATTACAGTGGTAATTGGTGTGATTTCGTTGTCCCATGACAAGAAGAGTGAGAGTGTTCCAACAAGTTTGCGAAGGATTAAAAGCATTCTCATAAAATGTTGATCCCAGTGTGAAGTTGGATAAGAATTTGGCATTCTTGTTGATCTCTTGCATGGCAAAGACGAAGGCAAGAACATGCTGGTAGTTTTTCGGGAGGACTCTGCAATGAGACAAAGAATGACTGCAACACTGACAGAAGAGAAACAACTGTGTTTCAGTTTTGATTTGTGAATCTATGTCCCTTGAATGTTGCAACCCATAGGAAAGGAACATTTTATTCAAACTAATGAAACTAGAGCAATCTCCTTATAGATTTTGATTAGATTTATGTAAATGGTGAATTCAAAGGGATTCATTGTCGTGCTGTGGATGAATTGGTGGGTTTGGATATGGGAAACCCAGAAATAAAAAGCTGTTAAGTTCTTCTTTTAACCCCTTTTGCCTCTCTCTTAAACACAATGTCCATGCCAACCTCTTGTTCTGCTGCTTTGTCCACCACACCTCCCTTCCATTTCTGAACCATGAAGTATTCATGGGAATGTGTTCTCAATTCAACCTGTAGAACCACCATTGAGTATACCAGTGTGCTCCAAAACACAAGGGCTTTTTACCAGCCCTTGAATCACAGCGTAAGAGAGGAAGAGAGATGGGAGGGTAGGACTGGGATGGTCTTTCCTTCTCTCTCCCTCTCCCTCTCTCTCCCTGCTACATTTGGACTGCCAGTAGTGAGCTTCAGGAACAGACAGAGAAGCAGCAGATGAGCAATATCTGCAGTATCCCCCCCCCCCCTCGCTGCTTTCTGCACGCTGAGTTTTCTAAACTGCTGATTTAATGCAACTTCAAGCCATTAGCAAATGACAGAGCAGATTGTTTCTGGGGAACGCAGGGTCCGTCTCACCCAGGCTCCATTTATTTTGTTGGGATATGATGATCCATTTGCTCTGGGTCTCTTTGCAAGCCTGCTCAGCTCACTCCAATCTTTCTTTCCCTGCTGAATGCCTTTTAAAAAAGTACTTGGGAAGCAAATCCCTCCTTTTCTTTTTTTTTTATTCAATGCATTTTGCTTCCCCATTAAGCATGAATGGCCTTACAGGCATAGGATCCAACTCCTAGGGGCTGAAGAGTCTTCAGACCCACGCCACCCCAAATATTGGAGTAAACCTCTCCCCCCGAAAGCATTGCGATTCAAATGGTTTGCATGCACTTTGTCATGTGATTCATCATGTGGGGAGGGGCTTGCCTGCTCTCCCCATATTCTTTGCAGGTTAGCATAGCTGATTATAGGATTTGATCGCTCAAGCTTTCATTTCAAATTGTTTCCTCCCATGTAAGCATGTGTTTAGGAAAACTGCTGTTAATTCCAAATATTTGAGAGGAAGCATCTCACTGGCTTTCATAAAACTGGCTCTCACAGAAATATGATTTATGCTGCATTCTGGTTGCAGCCAC